>NC_067484.1:61645229-61658084 GCF_947179515.1 Apodemus sylvaticus | reverse complement strand
CCTCTATATATGGTGCTCACTGAATGCTCTATGGTGTATGGGACATTTGAGGTCCCCATGTGTCAAGTAAGTGTGCCTCTGTTTCTTTGTCATGTTCCCCTTGAAGACATGCCTTCTTCAAGTGCATCTTGATGCTGTTCTGAAAGAATTTATTATTTTCAACAAAGAAAAGTAAGTAACTCTGGGCTGTATACCAGTGACTTAAAAGGATATCATATAGGCAGATTTTGTTTGCAGGGATTTCATATAAGTTATAGACCAAAGTCTGCCACAAGATAACCAGGATTCTTTGGTCCAGGAAGGCACAGGTCCAGGGTGATGACAAACTGACAGGACCACAGAAGCAGTGTGAAATAAGAATGTATATTTCTGGATGTCCCCTAGTCCAGTCTGAAGGACTTTCGTCACCAGGATGAAGGGGCTTAAAAGGGGGGAGTATAGGTGGTTCGGTTAGTGTGGCTAGGAGGCATCCTGGGCACCTCTGCCCATGAGGGACCACAGACACACATACATGGTATAGAATAGAGTTTATTCAGAATGGGGGATGGAAGTTAGTGGTAGAGAGACAGGGTGGAGAGTGAGGGAGAGAGAGAGAGAGAGAGAGAGAGAGAGAGAGAGAGAGAGAGAGAGGAGAGAGAGTGTGGAGGCCGGCCATGACCACGTGGAAGGGGGAAGAGCCCCAGGGGCAGAGAGGTGAGAGAGTGTGCGAGCGCAGAAAGCAAAGAGAGAGAGGAGGAGCAAGTAGCCCCTCTTATAGTGGGCCAGATCTCTGGGGCAGGGCATACCTGGCTATTGCCAGGTAGGTGTGGGGTGGAGCTTAGACAAAACCCCAACATACCTCAAGGTTTGGTTAATTAATTAAAGAATAAGAAAAAAGAAAAGAAGGGACGGAGAATACAGTGAAGCAGGAATAGGGTCGTTGTTGAGATCTGGCTGCTTCATGCTGACATTGGGGCGACGTGTCTCTGCGGAACCTAGAGAAAGCGGTATGGGGGGTGATGGTCCAGTCTCAGGAGGACAGGCTGCTTCTTTGCTGTCCAGGGTTTGTAGAGCCATTTGAAGATAGGTCAGGAGAACAGGTCCAGTAGAAGCTGTCTGCATTCGGAGAAGCTGAGAGAAGATTGGAGCATCTGAAGGTTGCTTCTCTGGAGCTGTCCTGGATATGGCAAGGGCCTGGACTTAACAAGATGTTGGAACACAGTAGTATAGTTAGGGAATAAGACTAAGTACATTTGGGAGAAAGGAAAATTTTCTTAAGATGTACAATTGAAACCCAAAGGAATCCCACCCTTTGAAAAGGTAGTAAAGTGGGAACTTGGGCAGATGTACTTATCTGGATGGAGCCTACTTGGTCCATGAGCAGTAGGTTTCCTGTAGCTAACAAGTTTATTAAAGAGATAACAACATGAGTTAACCACATGAACAGTCTTTAAGATGAGCCTTTGTGGATCAGAAGGAATAGAATTGAAGGTTGGGACAGTGACAGAGCAAAAGGGGAAATATGAAGCATTTAATGGAAACAGAGTTTAGGTAAGGAGATAACTGTCTAGCTGTCAATGTAGTCAGAAGTCTGAGGAATAAACAATAACTTAGCAGTTATATTATTAAAGAATGACAGATTTCAGTAGCCAGCAGTTCTCTGTGGTCTCTGGTCTCCATGGCGGCTTTGGTTGTCAGTCTGGCTTTCAAGGGCAGAAGATGCACAGCTTTTTCTGTGAAATGGATACCCATGACATGAGAAATGGCTTACTTTTGTTTAGCTAAGTCATTTGACTCAAGGTATCCAGTTTTGTCCACTGCACTCTTTCAGGCAGCATCCTGTTGCGGTGTCCATCTTTCTTCTGAGACCTCCTGGGAGAAGCTGTCAGGCATTTGGGAATTCTGTCTGTCTTATATCTAATAACAAATGTCTGACAAGATTGAGCACAAGAGAGGAGAGCAATAGTTAAGAGAGAATAGGAATGGAAATCTTAAGTAGTTTGACAGGTTGCATAGGTAGAGGAAAGTATATTGCCTTGGTTAGTAAAGATGCTAGGATCAGAGTAAGAAAGCTGGCAGCAATGGATAAAATTGTGGTGACAGAAAATTAGTTTGTCTAGGCAGATTTAGGCTTGTTTTGAGCACGCAAGCTATAGGAGCAAATGAGTTAAGGGTGTGGGAACACAGAATAGGTGAGGTTCAGAGTCTTTATCATTTACCAGACTGTTAATTTTAAAAGTATACAGTCGAAAACAAGTAGCACCCACTGGGTAGGGGAGGGAGTTGTTCTGCAAACTTAGCGTCCTAAAGAGTGCAGAAACAACTGAAAGGCAGCTAAGCCAAAGAGTCCAGACTGTCATGAGGCCCCTTGGGAGCCAGGGCTAGAAAAGCCGGAGCTTTAAAAGCGGGAGGAAGCTTCCCGCCTGGACCAGGATTTTCGAGGACAGCTGCAAAAGCCAAAGAGAGACTCAGGATCACTTCTGGATTAGGATACACCCGAGGGTGGGTCTAGAAGTCCTAAGCAGGAGTGTCGACTAGGCATGAGAGGAAACCCTTCGTTCCAAAAGAGGTTGGCCAGACTTCATTTGAAAGCTAAGGGTTATTTACTATTATGGTTAATGTTTATTTAATTTTTTAATCTGCTAGAGGGAAGAACTGACATGTAGCACACATCAGTGGAAGCCAGTGTAGACCGCTTGACTGTGGGAACCGGTCCCCCAACCTTGCTTCTCCTGCCTGTGCGTGGCTGCAAGACCAGTCATGGCCTGCTCTATTAACAGTAGAGGACATTGGGAGTGGTGGGACCTCGCAGTGAAGAAGAAGAAAGACAGAGTGGTAGGGAGAACCCATAGAGCTGTGAGAGAATCGGGTAGTAGAAATGATGGGGTATCCCAGCAGCCAATGCAGAGCTGGGCATGGTCTGTGGCTAGGCTTTTGCAGGTAAAGGCCCTATAAATCTGCATTGTAGCCAGCAGAGCGGGACAGTATGGTGGTGGGGGGGGTGCAGCAACGAGAAAGGAGTGCATGCTTGTTGTGGCGAGGAGGCAGCATCGCTCGGCAGGGATGGAGCACAGCAGATTCAGAGAGCCTGGAGAGACCTCGCCATGGGTAGCAGTCACTGTCCCAACTCTGCAGCGGTTCTGATGAAAGTTAGTGATCGCGCATGCACAGGGCAGAACTTCCTGTCAGCAGCGGAAGTAGGAAGTTAGGTAGCTTGCAGTGGCTGGGAAGTAGCTTGTTTCTTATCCTAGCAATAGCGCAGGAGGGGCAGAGCTGCCAAGGATGTGGCAGCAGCCACAGCAGCTTCGTCAGCAGTTCTGGAGCAGGAGGGTGTCTGGCGTGGGCTGCAGCAGCCACAGCCAAGGCCGGGGCTTGGCCACCTTGCCATGATCCCCGCGGGCCACAAAGCCAGCACGCGGGAAAACAAGGGGAACCAGTAGAATAAATGATGCTGTCATATCAATAAGATGCAGGAGTGAATTAGATAGCTGAGCCTGGTGGCACTCGCCTGGCAGGGCATTGCCTCTGCACACTGCTGAGTTCCACCCGGATAGAGGGAGGGAACAGAACAGCATTGGGGAAATGCGGGAAGTGCAGAGACTATTGCTCTCACCAGTGGGGGTGTAAGACTTACACAGAGGCTTAATATCTCATGGTGTTTCTCATTCCTAGGTTTCAGCACCAAGTGAAGGACTTTCGGCAGCAAGATGAAGGGGCTTAAAAGGGGGGAGTATAGGGGGTTAGGTGAGTGTGGCTAGGCGGCGTGGGGGAAGGTGTCCAGGCAGGCCCTTGCCTGGGCATCTCTGCCCCTGAGGGACCACACACACACACATACATGGTATAGAATAGAGTTTATTATGAATAGGGGATGGGAGTTAGTGGGAGAGAGAGAGAGAGAGAGAGAGAGAGAGAGAGAGAGAGAGAGAGAGAGAGTGTGGAGGCCAGCCATGACCACGTGGAGGGGGGAAGAGCCCCAGGGGCAGAGAAGTGAGAGAGTGTGGGAGATCGGAGAGCAAAGAGAGAAAGGAGGAGCAAGTAGCACCTCTTATAGTGGGCCAGATCTCTGGGGCGGGGCATAACAGGCTATTGCCAGATAGGTGTGGGGTGGAGCTTAGACAAAACCCCAACACAGTGAAGTTAACATCTCAAATTAAACATCACATTCCTCTGGAAAATGCTAGGGTTTCTAGGGCAATATAGGATGTTTACCCAAAGTCCAGGGCACATGCAGTTAAAGGGTTTCCTCACCTTGGCTCCACCGTCATGCTATCCTGGGAGCTGAAGAAGGATGGTTCCCATGTCTGCTCTTCCAGACAAAGATGGCGGTATTGTAAAGTTTGGGAAGCTGCCTGGCTCGAGCTGTCTTCAAAGAGAACTTATGCCTAGTCCGCCAATTGTATTTTTCTCTGTGCCATGCCCGGTGCCACCATAGGCCTCTGAGGCCCCTGATGATCAGCTCTGATAGCAGCCTCTAGCCCCCAGCCTGATGAACTCACCAGCTGTAGCCCTAAGTCCCAGCCTGGTAAACTAACCAGCTGCAACCCTTAGGCTCAGCTTGGTGTGCTAACTAATTCACTGCTACTCCAATTATCTCTCTGAGTTAAAAGTACCTACTGTCTCCTGAATCTCACATGGATAAGGTAAAAATATTGTTTTGGTCAAAAACTCCCTAGGTGGAGTCTGCAACACAAAAGCAGTTCTTCACAAACTTCCCTTGCCATCCAGGTGGGCCTTGGTAGACATATCCTGTCTGCATAACAAGCAAGCTCAAGAGTTAAAAGCAGAACAGGTTTAACATGTCAGTGGATGTCCCTGGGATATCCAAATTCAGTTGCAAGACAGAAAGCCTGGCCTCTGGAATGGGGGAAGGTAGCTATGAGCCAGGTACCAACTCAAATGTAAAATCTTTCTATTTTGTCCAATATCCATTCATATAGCAAGAACCTTGTAAGGTTTTTCTGATGTAAATACCCTTAGTCTGGACCTATTGTTTGTAATCTACCTGCTCTTAAGAGAGAAAGAACAAAAGAAAGAAAGTAAGAAAGAAAGAAAGAAAGTAAGAGAAGAAAGAAAGAGAAGAAAGAAAGAAAGAAAGAAAGAAAGAAAAAAGAAAGAAAAAAAGAAAGAAAGAAAAAAGAAAAAAGAAAGAAAAAAAGAAAGAAAGAAAGAAAGAAAGAAAGAAAGAAAGAAAGAAAGAAAGAAAGAAAGAAAGAAAGAAAGAAAGAAAGAAAGAAAGAAAGAAAGAAAGGAAGAAAGGAAGAAAGGAAGGAAGGAAGGAAGAAAGAAAGAACCTGTGATTTAGAGTTCCTGGAATTTTTCTACAGTGATTACATAAATGATTAGAGCAAAGCTTAGCAGAATTTTGGCTACAAGAAGGATTCTTTCATATCTATATTTGCTTGGTTATACTATTTCCCTGTCACTAGGAAGGAGGAGAGTTTTCAGAAGTATAGTAAATTGCCAAGTGAGATTTTCATCTTATGAATATACAGGGAGTTCCACTTTTTCCTAGGAGACTTTTCTCACCTCTGTTTGTAAAATATGATTTTCCAGGTTTCACTGGGCCATCATGGCAATATATTTTTAAGTTTTTATTTTTATGGCAATAAAAAAGGATGCAATTCCAGGATGGAGATTTTGAAATAGCAGGAGCGTTTTTTTGTCACTGTTTTTTAATTGTTAAATTACCCCTGTGTAGTATATTTGTGAACTGGAATGTAAGCATGGTGACTATTTATAAAGTCTTAACATTTTCAGGCATGAGATGAATGAGAGGTAGCCACTGGACAAGCTGCAGGAGCCAGTTCTCCCCTTTCTACCATTTGTGGGCCCTTGGAATTAACGTCAGGCTTATTCATCAATGGCTCTAACTACTGAGCCCAACATGATGACTTGTAAAAGCTTTCTTAGCTCAGACTTCGTTATAAATTGAGGCAACAGTGAATGAACTTTAGTGTTAAATTCATATAGTTATTCATTTGTTTATTCATGTAGAGCTTACATTCATATATTTATTCATTTACTTTTGTAACAACAATGATTAAAGACAAGAAGGCCGTGGATTTGGGAGGGGCTGGGTCAGACAAGAAATGGGTAGTTGTGAGAAAATGGACATAGAAATGTTTTAATTATCTTTTAATTACATTTTAAAAGAATGAAAAAATTTGGATTATATGCTATCATTTCAAAAGTTTAAATTCCTTTCTCCTTTAATGAATGATACTCTCTCCCACCATCCCTCTCTCTCCATACTTTTTTCCATTAAGAGTAAAAAGAGAATCTAATCAAAGACAAGGAAATGTAGCCTTGGAACAAACCAAAAACAACACAGAAGAGGACGATTGGCAGAATAACAACCCATAAAATGCTTCGTAGGACAGTGTTTGGCACCTGGCTGGAAACTCCTGATTACCACAACAGAAGACCAGACAGCAGTTCTTGCCACTCCTGTACCTCATGACTTAGAGAATGTGATTGAAAAGTCCTCAAAAGTGGTGCCACTCTGCAGCAACAGGAGAGGAAGTGAATTCCTGGTTCTGAGCACTTCAGTTCTGGCTTCTGTACACACTGAGTCTGTGATCTTAAGGGAATCACTTAACTACTTCCTCTGTTTTAATTCCCCACTGAAAAGGTAGAGGGTTATTTCAGAAGAACTGGCCTTTGCTCTTTTAATGCTACAGTTGTTCTAAACAGCCTTCATTCTTATTTTTAAATGAATATTTGAATGTAGATTTATTCTTTATTCCTTTTGTTGACACTGTGATACATGAACACTCTGTACACAGTGAGCCGCTTCAGGACTAGAGAATATCACACAGTGGCCAGAATTCCAAAGCTGGATTGTGGAGGAATAAAATGTTCCATCAGGAATAAATACATAGGTCAGATTAGACGTAGGACCTTGCAGTGGGAGACTGCATCTGCAAGGAATCTGTTTGCAAGTGCCTCCTGTGCATGTGGCCTCTCCCCTTCTCTTCTGCCTTTGAGGTGGCCTTGATCAATTGAACACAATTCCACTGAGAGGAGTCACACACACAGAAGTTGAGCAAATGCTGCGGGTTGGGAAACAGTTTTTTTTTTTTTTTTCAGCATGGCAGTTGCAAAATATCATATGCCAGTATTTTTCTACCTTGAGGGCAAATGTCCCTCAAGATTATCAGAGACCAGCTTCTGCAGAGGATCAGAGAGTACTGCTGAACTAAAGGGTTACTTGCACCTGTTCAGTGATCTTACACCATATAGTAGAGTTTTGCATGCTACATTTGGAAGCCAACAAACTTTTCCTTGAGAAACTCCTAGCTCTCCAAAGTGAAAGGGAAAAAAGTTAATAGCTTTTTGTTGTCAAGAAACATCAACATGATTTTGTATTCTTTGGACCGTTGTTTTTCATAGAGCTTAACTAAAATATGGAACAATTTTACATATGCCTACATGTCTTCCCTCCTGAGTTACATTTAAAGCAGCAAGATGGCTTATAGATCCCAGAGGTCAAATTAAGGGATACTGATGCCCTCACACTATATAATCACTGTGAGAAGGCTGGCAGAATCGTCTTGCTACTAAAAATATTGTTGAGGTCTGACTCTTTGTTGTCTGTGTATTTCAGTTATGTGCAAAGTATAATTCACCTAACTGTTCATATGTTGTAACTCTACTGAGCTCATGAATATGAGATGTTTGAAGAACTTCTTCAGGTGTCCCACTGGTTACACTGGGTAAAACCAAGATATAGATAGTTGTACAGAGCACTGTTTCCAACTCGTGGGAAACTGAGGCCATCTAATGGTGTTCCCTATGGATAGTACAGGCATAACCATGGTGACAGCACTCTGCTCCAAAGGGCCAGCTTGATTAACAGATGTCATTTGGAAAAGGCAGACAGGTTGAAGTAATTGGTCGACACCTAGGAAAGAAAGCTTGTGTAGAGAAACAAGACCTGAAGGTGAGACTAGCATTTATAAATTTCCATATTCTAGTGTGACTGGGACATAATGCTTCTCTACTAAGAGAAAACACACAGACACACATACACACACACACACACACACACACACACACACACGTAGAAACATATAAAGACTCAAAGCCCACTTGTTTCATTCAGCCCCTGTCTCTGAAGTTCTCAAATGTTATTTGTGACATTTTGGTAGTACTCCATCACTGTTTAACTCAGAGCATTTCCCTGACCTTCAGAGGTGTGAATGGGTGAAACATAGCAACCCAGAGATGAGCCTGCAAGTGTCAGGGTCCATGTGCATGCTCCAGACTCCACCTTTTGTTCTTCTGTATTGATGACACCATGTGTTGGATGTATTATGCATTTAACTTCCCTCATCTGGCCACTCCTGCTCTTGGACCTTGTCAACATGCTCCAAAACAGGAGCCTAAAGGCCTTCAGGGCCAACAGGTCTCCACAGGGTGATTTGGACTGTTTGGTTTGTGTCTTTAAACATTTAGATGGGGGTAGGAGCTCATGTGACCTCTAAAATTTAAATCTCTAGATTGTATTCCCATTTTGCATCTTTCTGAGCACTGTTGCTTCCAGAAGTGGGGATATGCTGGTTACCATGCAGGGTAGGAGTTGGGTAAATGACTGGTACACAGTGTGTGGCTAGTTAGAAAGAAAAACAAACAGAAACAAATGCAGTGGTTTGTGCTGTGACTCAGTAGAAGAATATGTGCTCAGCATGAGTGAAAACCTGGGTAGATTCCCAGCACACACAGAGAGACAGAATCACTGAATCTGGCTGTGTAGAATAGCTGGTTCTGAGCACCACTTACTGCTGTGCATTTTAAGAAGAGGAAAAACATCAAGAAGAAAACAAACCAAGCAAGCAAGCAAACAAACAACAACTTTTCTAAAAACTGGTAATTGTTTCTTTGTTTTACTTCCTAATTTGGGCTAAAAGTTAGCACCCACCAGATGAAATATACTTATTTCTGAGAAGGATTAGTTCTGAGAACTTCAGAAACCAGTGGGACTACTTTATCCTTTCTTCTGTTCCCAGTGCAATCTGTCCAAGCAGATTCCTACCCCCCCCCCCCATTCTACAGAGCATCTCAAAGGCCTGAGCTGTGTTTGAAAATCAAAATGTCCTGGATGTAAATCACTCTGGGCACTGCAGTCAGAAATCTTCAGGGCATTCCCACCTACTCTTCTTGGAGGGATGGTGCAGGTAGCTAACTTTGGGCAACCCTGGTAAGATCCTGACTCCCTAGAATGATGCATCCACCTAAGAGCCAATGATCCTATTGCAACCCTGGTGATAGGCATGAATCTCAAGCAGAATAGAACATTTTTTGAGACAGGGTTTCTCTGTGTAGCCCTGGCTGTCCTCGAACTCAGCTTGTAGTCCAGGCTGGACTTGAATTCAGAAATCTGCTTGCCTTTGCCTCACAAGTGCTGGGATTGAAAGTGTATGCCGCTACAGCATGGGCCATCATTTCTAAATTAACCCCAGTGATCTAATTAATTAGTGGAAGTCCAGAAATGCCTGGATTTCATATCTTTATGGCTGTCTTGGTGACTCTTGAATTAGTAATTAGGAAGGCAGCTGTTGGTGTTATTGCAGCTATTGATACTCTTGTTGCTGCTCAAGGTTGACAGGGATTCTGGGCTGCAGTGTTTCATATGCTCAGTTGCCAAGCATGGAAATTGCTTGGCTCAGCCCCTCCGTGTTCCTGTGTTCTGTCCTCAAGATATCTGTCTTTTACTCCTGTTCACCTGTGATTGCTAGTCACTGCAATTTCAGTGTGCCTGCTCAATATGACACGCTGAGTTTCTGTATTTCATTCTGTGTGCTGTTCTCAACTGGTGGCCGATTAAAAAGCTCCCACACCAAAAGAAAAGTTATATGTATAAATATATATGTGTGCTTCTGTTGAGCTATAGCGTATGTGATAAAAACGTGCATTCATGGATTAAAATGTCTTCTGTAACAGTATTCCCTTGGTCCTCCTTTGTCAACTGTGTGTGTCTCTGGCCCTCCCAGGTTATCTGCCCTTACTTCCATTTCCATTAAGCAGAAAGTCTCTTTAGCATGGATGGTGCTGTCGCTCTGTAGCTGGAACAGGAACAGTAAAAACAGGAACAGTGCAGGAACATATAAAGGCCTGCATAGATGCCTAACCAGCCACAGTGCAAGGAATGGCTTATGCTGCAGCTATGAAGGGACAGAAATTCAGCACCTATGTTCAACAATCCTATGGTAGAGGAGGAAAAGGAACCTCCAAGCCTACTTGTTTTAAATGTAGAGAGTCAGGACATATGCAAAGGCAATGTCTAGGAAATAATAAGAGCAACTCCAATAAAAGGAGTGCTCCTCCAGGAGTTTGCGCTCATTGCCAAAAAGGCAAGCATTGGAATGATGAATTGAAATCAAAGCTCCACAAGGATCGACCACCCCTTATAGGGGAAAAGAAAGGAAAACTCAACTTAGATTTTTTAAATCAGAGGCAGCCCCTCAGCCACTAACTTGAAAGAGAGGAAACTGCTATTAATATGGACATAGAACTAGTAACCTCAGACAAGCAAAATAAATAGCATTTTTCATAAGGGCTAATAAAGGCTCTTTTAATATAGATAAGGTGAAATAAAAATGAAAAAAATCCTATATGGCTCAATTATGGCCCCTAACGGAAGAAAAAAAAATACAGGCTATAAATAAACATGTACAAAAACAATTGGCAAAGAAACATATTAAGAAAAATAGCAGTCCTTTAAATGCTTACATATCTGTAATAAAGAAAGTCAACTCTGTACCCCATTTTTAAAAGGTTTACTTGGTTTTCTGGGGTCTACTTTCTTGAGTTCTATGTATATATTGGATATTGGCCCTCTTTCTGATGTAGGGGTTGGTGAAGATCTTCTCCCAATTTGGTGGTTGCTAATTTGTCCTTTTGATGGTGCCCTTTGCTTTACAGAAACTTTGTAATTTCATGAGGTCCCATTTCTTAATTCTTGATCTTAGAGAAAGTTCTAAGAGCAAGCTCTATTGGTGTTCTTTTCAGGAACTTTCCCCTGTACCAATGTCCTTAAGGGTCTTCCCCAGTTTCTTTTCTATTAGCTTCAGGTTGTCTGGCTTTATGTGGAGGTCCTTCATCAATTTGGAGTTGAGTTTAGTACAAGGAGACAAGGATGGATCAATTCACATTCTTCTGCATGCTGGTTTCCAGTTGAACCAGCACCATTTGTTGAAAAGGCTATCTTTTTTTCCATTGGATGTTTTCAGCCCCTTTGTTGAGGATCAAGTGGCCATAGGTGTGTGGGTTCATTTCTGGATCTTCAATCCTGTTCCATTGATCTGCCTGCCTGTCACTGTACCAATACCATGCAGTTTTTAACACTATTTTTCTGTAGTATTGCTTGAGGTCAGGGATACTGATTCCCCCAGAGTTTCTTTTGTTGTTGAGAATAGTTTTAGCTATCCTGGGTTTTTTGTTATTCCGGATGAATTTGAGAATTGCTCTTTATAACTCTATGAAGAATTGCGTTGGGATTTTGATGGGTATTGCGTTGAATCTGTATATTGCTTTTGGCAAAATGAAAATTTTAACTATATTAATCCTGCCAATCCATGACCTTGGGAGGTTTTACCATTTTTTGAGGTCTTCTTCTGTTTCGTTTTTCAGAGTCTTGAAGTTCTTGTGATACAGATCTTTCACATGTTTGGTAATAGTCACCCCAAGGTACTTTATACTGTTTGTGGCTATTGTGAAGGGTGTAATTTTCCTAATTTCTTTCGCAGCCTGCTTTTCCTTTGGGTATAGGAATGCTACTGATTTGCTTGTGTTGATTTTATAACCTACCACTTGGCTGAAGTTGTTTATTAGCTGTAGGTGTTCTCTAGTAGAGTTTTTTGGGTCACTTAAGTAGACTATCATGTCATCTGCAAATAATGATAGTTTGACTTCTTCCTTTCAAATTGGTATCCCTTTGACCTCCTTATGTTGTCTAATTGCCCGAGCTATTACCTCAAGTACAATATCGAAAAGATAAGGAGAAAGGGTGCAGACCTATCTAGTCCCTGATTTTCGTGGGATTGCTTCAAGCTTCTCTCCATTTAGTTTGATGCTGGTTACCAGTTTGCTTTTTTTTGCTTTTACTATGTTTAAGTATGGGCCTTGAATTCCTGTCCTTTAGGCAGGGAGTCTAAAAAGGACCAAATGCTTTAATCTCTTTCAAGAGGGGATATTCATATATGTCTCCACAGGATACTAACTCCTCACTTGAGATACCTGAGCAGCTTGTGTGATCTACAGCTGTTCAGAGAGACAGCAGAGAAAAGAAAAGCAAGAGAGACAGAAGACAAAAGAGAAGTTACAAAAGCTTTCACTGGCTCCAAAGAGACTGCTTACTGCTGAAATGGACTCAGCTAAGGAAGCTAACAAGAGAAGGTAAAGTGTTGGTGACTGTTCAGTAGCAGCCACAGACTCTTAAATTTATTCTCCTTGCATTGTATGATTAATTGCTATGCATGTATACTTACCAATGGTGTGGATTCTGACATAGATAAATATATAACAGTCATGATTCTAGAATCATACAACATATGATTCTACATATGTTATGCTTTCTATAGATTTCAAAGATGCTTGGTTTGACAAGGAAATTTTACAGCTATTTAAAAGATTGAAGGGGCTTATTAGACCAAAGCATTTTATGACAGCCTTGATATTAAATATTAGTGCTTTGATTACAATTATAACTTCATTTAAAGCTTCATCAGTGACTCTAGTCTCAGAAATGAAGCCTGCACACCTCGTTAATGATTTAAATAAAAATATTTCTTTGATGCTACTAAAGCAACAAATTATAGATAAGAAAGAAGAAGCAAAGTTTGATGTTTTAGTGGATGTAGTTTTAGGATTAGGACA